>NC_140034.1:30680617-30706465 GCF_963513975.1 Fringilla coelebs
GTCCTGATGCTCACTGTAGACTTTCGGCCTTTTACCTTTACGTTTTTAAAGCCCATTAAAATATCTTGTTAACTAAGCAGGAATATTTTAGTAGTAATAATTATCTCTTTGGATCAAAAGCAAAACTAATATATTACATATAACTTGATATATGCATGAATTTCCCTAAAAATCACCAAGATATTCATGCTCTTTTAGTTCAGCATCTTTCTCCCTAAAACGCAAACTGTGGAATTTCAAGTGCATTGTTTAAAATCCTCTACTTCATGTCATGATCCCTGCATCATTTTACTCTATAAAAAGAGGAGGAAGAGTGCCTAAAAAGGTTCATAGAGGTAGAATACGTAGTGGCGGATGACCTAGTTCATGCATATCATCCATCAGGAGGCGTCCAGTATCTGCAGGAATTTCCAGCCTTAAAATTGGTATGAACTGAGATTTGTAACCAGTTTTGATATTTTTATTTTTTCCTCCTATGAGCCTCAGGAAAGGTGCCTCAATCTCTGTTTCCTCAGGATTCTATTTAATTCCTTTTAACCCAGGCAGTTTTTTAATTCTTCAAATGCCCATACAGACCTCTTAATGCAAACATCAAGGGTAGTAAACATCCAGAAGATTCAATCCTAAGAATGTTGTGAAAAATTTTATATTCTATTCTTGTTTTAATCATGGATTAGAGCTTGAAGCTTCAAAATATAACCAAGGCACAAATGCAGACTCTCTTTAATGGCAGACTGATATCATTGCAAGTTCTACTACATATTTAGGATTTTTTTTCATTCATGTGTTTTCAGACTTGTTTAAAATTATAGAAACCTTTAAAAAACTGTTATTTAACCACATCCAATTTTGTTCCATGTGATATAATTAACTTGTCTTAAAATACCAAGGTTTTTTACATTGCACTTAAGTAAAATGGTAAACATACTCGTTAATTTTTTTTAAGGAAAAAATGTTAATAGCAAGTGGTAAAGATGCATACTGATTAGAAGAAATGGCCTTTTAATTTGTTTCACTCGTGTGACCTTCAACACTATGGTAATAAGGGAAAGCTTCACAATCACAAATGAATTCTATTTTCACAACATCCTGACAGTGCCTTGTAGGGCTGTGCTTTGATAAATATTAAGGTAAAGTGTAATATTTATTAAATAAAAATGATTGATAAATAAATGCAAAGGCTTAATATTTGATAAATATTAAGCAATGGCAGGCTAACGATTGTGGAAATCTAAGCCAGTTGAGGAAATTACCCCTTCCTCCTAGTCCCAGTTAAATTCTGTCTCCATTAAGTGAGAGCTCTGAGAAGACATTTCTTACTGGATTAGTAACATCTGAAGAAGAGCTGTGATCCCATGCAAAAAAAAAAAAAAAAACCAAAACAAAAAAAAGCCTCGATGTGCAATAGACCTGTCAAGCTTCAGTGGTGGGAGGCGCTTTTCAGGCTTGCACAGGAGGACAGCTGTGGTGTTATCAGCCCAGCTCTGACCCCACGCAGGCACTGCACCCCTGGACACATGCACTGTGAACTCTGCATTTCTGGGACACTGAGCAGCCATTGGGAGTAACTTGGTGTTTATGAAGATTAAAGGAAAAAAAAATTCCTACTATCACCTCAAAACACACACCCTGTGAATAGAACTCATTAAATTATTTGTTGTGAATATTACCTGAAATTAATCTCCCCTGTTTTAATCCCAGGCAACGCATTCACATGAGTATGTTTTTATTTGTATGATTTAACCAACTGTAGAAAGAATCAATAGTCTATGAGCAGTGTTTCCTGCTAACTTTTGTGCAAAAGACTCACCACAAAAAAACAGGTCAGGCTACAAAAAAGGGAAGCTGTGGAGATACAGTTGTTGTGAGGCATTCCCTGGAAAAACGCAGCTGTTTCCACAGCACTGTTAAATCAGGTTGGTGGTCTTTTGCAGGGACAGGAGCTTACACTGCTGAATGGTAAATGTTTATTGGGCAGGGCCAGTCACACTGCAGCACAGTTAACCCACTGCTCTTGGAAATGTTTTTAAGATATGCCTGTGGTGCAGAGCAACCCCTAGATTGTGTTTCCCAAAGGCACCACAGAACAAAGAGATCAGAGAAAAGCTGAAAATGCCTGGATTGCACAGCCACAGTCACTGTGAGACTCCCCAGCTTCACACCTCTGTACAAAACGTGAACTGGGAGAGAGGTGAAGGTGGTTGAAAGGAACCCACCACAGAAATCATCATGAGTAGGACCTTGTCCAACAGAGAGGTAGTCAGATGTTTTATCTTAATTGGTGGTGGTCACACTACAGAGCCTGAAGATGATGATGATGATGATGAGGGAGAAATATTTGATCCTGTGGGTCATGATTAACAAGGAAAAACCACATTATCTAAATTTCTACATTTCAGGACAAGATTCATTCATATATCTACAAATTGCCTACCACACACTGGGAGCAATATAAATCATAATTATAAAGTAATATGACACAGTTGATTAATTGCTTAATTAAGCCTTAATTAATATTTGTAAAGCAGTTTAACATCCTTGGTTGAAAAGTCTTAGGGAAGTGTGAGATATTAAATATTACTATTTACAGTCAGAGATTCTGGCCTGCCCATGTTGAAATTTCAGAGAGATGCTTTGATAAATCAGGATTAAACTATGGTTATTATTAAGGCAAGAATCCTTCTCTATTTCTACCGTGGACTGAAATAGTCCCAAACTCTCTGGAAACACTCTTTATCTTTCAATGTCTTCTTATTTTCATAGCCAGTGCTGATACAATATGTCTACAGACCTTCATTGCACAGTGAAAAGAAGAAAATTTTTGTATTGACTTATTTCAGTATTTTATCTTTTGTTGCAGTAGCATCTGCTTCGCTCTAGGCCTCACCTATAATGTTAAAAACCCCCTCAAACAGAAAAAAAAAAAAAAAAAAAAAATCCCAATCGCCTGTACCCTGAAAAGCAAACGATATATAGCTCTTGTCCTGCAATCAGATCCACTTGGGCAAACCCAATTATAGGATCAGGGCCTAAATAGGATAATAGGTATTGTAGAAACTACCATAAATTTCTCTCTGGTGTCCTATTTTGCCACTACTTGAACTAAGTGGATAATTCCGGTCATCTTTCTTGTTATGATGTTTCAATTCAACACCGTAAATTTACTGCTATTGGTCTAATTTTTCTGTAGAAAATCTTTGCAAGGCTGTATTTTGTATATATATGTGTGTGTGTATACATATATATATATATATATATATATATATATATATATATATATATATATGTATGTATTTCCTCAGACATTAGCTAATTTTTCTTGGAAAAGTTCAGCAGCATTAGATGGGAATTGAACAAATAGAATTTCACAAAACAATGAACATGGAGCTTGGTAAATGCAAAAAGAACTCATTAAAAAAATATCTAGAGATGTGACAAACTGCCCTCAAATAATCTGGAAATTCAGTGAACCACAGTATCTGCTGGTTTGCAAGTAGCCAAGGCATCTCATTGTCTGCTCTGCATGAGTCCACACACATACTTATAATTAGATACCTGTTCTCTGAAATGACAGTGGCTATCTGATTTGAGAATAAAAGAGTGTTGTTCCTTAAATGTATCCTGTTAACTGTATTGTGTCATGTTGTGTTACATAGCATTCAGTTACTTTGCATCTTATTATGACAAATGTTATTTTGATACAAAGGAAAGGGAATGTTAAGTTCTGAGAGACAGAACAAGTTTTAGGTCAAATCACTGCTGTATCATTGAAGTTTTTAAAAGAACAGGAAAATTAGTAAAATTGTCCTGGGTGCTTTTTTTTCTGACACACATTTTATTTTATCATTTTCAACTATTTTCTTTTATTAAGTTTATTCTGAAGTTCTGTTAAAAAATACTGCACCACCTTTAGTGGGAAAATTGCATAAATTGTGCTTGCCACAAGCAGCATTTACATGCTATCAAAAGCCCATTAACATTACTCCTGCTGTTTTCACTTCACTGACATAAGTCAGTGAAAGTCCAAATAATCTAAATTTAATTTAGGCTCCAGAATGTGATTTAGATGCAGAAACACAGGTATCTGGGGCCATTTGAAGTGCTTTGGGTTATTGCAAGTCTTCTGCAAGAGCTGACAGATAGAAAATAAGACCTGCAGGAAGTCTGTACCCTTCCAGAGTGTACAGAGTGGGTAAAGGCAGAGCACCCAAGCATTTCTGGCTGACCATAAGCATGTGTGTTTAAATGTCTGACTCACCCTCTCTAACACAAAAGTGCCACCCTATTAATTTTCAGTTTTAATTAAGATACACCATCAACTTGTGAATGTCAGTATTCTGTTCTATTATTTCTGCATTTCAAATTATCAGGCAAAGTCTCTTTATTCCCGATGACATTAATCATTTCATACATCATTAAAATTAACTTCACTCTTCTTCTATGCCTGCAATTTGTTACTGGTAAAGAAAAAGCCATTTCACCTGCACCTTCAAAGGAAAAGATTGTATGAATATTGTGCTGAGCTTAATGTTCCTAAAAATGTTATACTTTGTCATGTTAAAGATCCTTCTTTCAGCTGGAGTTCAGTGAAGGGTTTCCTACATTTCTGTAAGAATATGTTTCAGGGCACAGTGAGGAAGAGGAGTACCAGTGTGTTGACAATCAGGCTAGTTGACTGATTACAGATTAATTTCTCTAGACTGCCTAATGTAAAAATCAGTTTGCCTTATGTTCTATAAGCAGTGTAAGGAAAACACCCTTTAGAAAGGAAACACCTTTCTTTAGAAATCACAGAATCGTGGAATATGCTGAGTTGGAAGGGATCCCCAAGGACCATAGAGTCCAGTTCCTGGCCCTGCATAGCACCACCCCAAAGAGTCATATGCCTTATGTCAGTGGAACAAGCAATAGTTCAATAGTCAGCATCACTTACCTGTAAATATTGAGCACTGTCTCTTCTTTAAAGAATCATTTCACCATATGTTTGACACTGCAAGAAAAAATACTAAAATGGCATTTGTGAAAATGAGGAAAAATTCAGAAAGTATTTGCATGTATATTGCTATAATCTTGATGAAGAAAGGAAAGTAGTTTATTTTGTTCAGAGAAAGTAAAGCAGAATGGCTACGTTGGTTCAGTATTTTACTGTTAAGAAGAGGGACCAGTAGTAGCAATCCCTAAAATTAAATTGTCCTGATCAGATCTATCCAACACAAGACAGAAAATTCTTGGTTGCTCATCATAACAACCGGAGGATTGACGTGATTTTGAGCTGCAAAGATTCAGTGTTTTTGCAAAGCATACTTAGTTTAATCAATTCACACTGTTTTATCAAGGGTTCTAAGCAGCCCTACAGAGCAGAGGATACAAAATCAAAACCATTATGACCTGGCCTAACCTAAGATGTTCTTACAAGCCAGATGTCTCAATATTGAACTTAACTGCACAAATTCCTAGTGCATTTGCAAATACTTTAAGCACGCTAGGGTTTGGATTTTCTTGGAACAACTGATTTGACAAAATCTTTCAAACCCTGTAAAACAATGATAGGAGCTTTAAAATAGTCACTGATTACATGCAAGGATCAGCTTTCAAGCAGTATGTTTTTCAAAGTTTAATAGAAAAATGCCCAGTGGTTTCAGAAGGAGGATGACATAATGGTGAGGATGTGCTTATGAAGACAAGCCTGGGAAGAGGACATTACAATTTCAAGGCAATGACAAAAATTCAATTCAGGTCTATAGAGACTGTATTACAGTGTCAAGACGATGGCAAAATTATGCCAATGTAAGTCTATGGAGACCACTTTACTATGTCAAGACAATGGTAAAACAATGTTATATAAAATGATTGAGACCACACTGCAATGTTAAATTATGATGCCAAAACCTTGTCATTTCCTGAAATAATGACAGAGGATTCTGCATATGCTCCTCACAGAATCACTGCTGGACCTGTGTTCCAGCTCAAAACACCTTTGCAGCTCCAACCCTGGGCCTTGCTTGTGTAGAGACAACTTTTCTCAGACCTGAGGGTGAAAGCTGAGAGCATTTGAGGTGTTGGGGCTAGCTGTCTTCACATTTGCAGATGCAGGACTAATAATGAGCATTCTACCCTTGTCTCTGAATTTTTGAGAGTTTATTTTTAATAGCAGAACACAGTATGATGTTATTGACTTTCAGGTGTATTGACAGCTTGTCTTGTCATTTTTATGTAGGGTTGGTTTGAAAGTAGGTTGGTGCCTCTGTTTTGAGAACATTTATTATTTTATGTTACACCAGTTGTTTATGGTATTACAAAGCCATAGTTACTGTATCTGTACACAAATAATCTCACAAAATACCTAATTCCGAGTACTTGTGCTGAAATTCCTCTCTTCAGTGTGAAAGCGCACGTATTTGATGTTCTTGCAAAATGACAGTTTGAAAGCTTGCTTTTTTCACAGGACAAGAAGAGTGTTTACAATGGTAGAGCACATGTTAGTTACCTCTCCTCCCAGCATGTTTTGAGCCACGTGTAGAGTACAAACTTTTAGCAGTTCAGCTCTTGTTCAGTCCTTGGTGTCATCAATGGGGAGACCAGTACTGGTAAAGCTGAACAATTTGCTGTCTCTGTTATGATGTTCTCTGATAAGAACAGCAGTGTCATATCGTATCAAGTCCATCCATCCTTATATTCCAAACGAAACCGTGGCCAGGAGTAGATGAGTAGCAAAGAGCAGGATAAGGGAACAGTGATAGATCCTTAGAATATTCATCTTGCTGCCCAGCCTCTTGATTTGAAAACTGTGAGAAAGGGCTTATTGCATAGGAGACCATGAAATAATTTGCATGATGCAATGATTACTTGATGGCTGCAATGACCTATATTTGAGAGGGAGAAAGGCCCTCTCAAATTAGATTAATTATAAAATTACCTGAACTGTTAAAATTTTTTGCTGTCGCTAATGTTGTCAAGGTAGCTGATAGACAAGTTCTGTTGTAAGTTTTCTTAGACCTACAAGGTGATATGTTCACTGATTAATCCTTTTAAAATTGAAATCTGATTTTAAAGTTGTGTGAAATGGTATTTGAAGTTCAAAATCTGATATGTTCCAGTTCTAGTTGTAATCAGAGTTTTCAAAAAACAACTCAGAGATGAGGAAGAAAATAATCAAACAAACACATCTTTCAATGTCTCCAACTTTGGAAACCCCTCTGACTTTTTGATTATTCAAAATGGCAGTTCTAGCAATTTCTCTTGCCGTGAATCTGTTTGAAAAGATAACAACTCTTTAGTTGTGCAGAAACATTTGCTGCTCCTGTAGAGGATCACAAATTTATGAAGATACCATGTGAATATTATTTCTCGATAGAATTTAAGAAACAGAGGACCACAAGTTGTGATATTTACCTGTTTGTTATCACAGAGCAAAGTGACTTTCTCATGTCACTGACATGTGCACTGCTATTTACCTCAGCTTTCCAGAAAATGTCTACTGAAATTCCTTAAGAGGATGAAAATCTCTTTCAGGTAAAGTGTAATTCTTTGCTGTTCTGCTGAGGTGCTAACAAAGCATTTCTCTGCATAATTTGGTTCATAGAATTATGTTTGACAAAGCTAATCACTGTAATTGTGTTACAAGAGTCTCTACGCTGCTGCTCCTGTATAAATTTTCCCTCTGTGCTTTGTGCCACCTCAGATATCCTTCTCATTCAATGCCACCAATGGGAAAGCACTCTACTAACTGTAGGAATCATCAAGAGCTTTTGTTTCCTGTGAAAAGTTCCACAATTTCATGGCAATAGCAGACTCATAGTATGATGTCTTTAGCAGGTTTATGCTTCTCTCATACAAGTTTCTGAGGCTTGTGAATGAGATATGTTGGATGAGGCAGTTATGGCTGAGGGGATTGCACGGAGATTAGGACAAAGGATGCAAACAGTGACTGGACAATGATCAAACAGTGCTTTGCAAACATTCATAGTGACAAATAATGTACTGAAAGAGATGGATTGCTTAGAAAAAATTATGGAGGCAATGTTAGTCAGCAAGAAGGAGATGAGCATAAATTTTAGGAGGCACAGGTTGTGCTCTTACCAGCTCGTTTATTGCCATAGGGTATTAACACACCTTGTTCCTGCCTTAGTAGGATAGTTTTTCTATCTAATGTGAAGATAAAGGTACTTATATTCTTTTTAAATGTCCTTTGAGACCCTTGCAGGGTAGGGTAAATATTACTATTAATTTTACTATTGCACATTATCAAAAACCAAATCAGCTTTGTAAAGAATTCGTTTAGAGGCTTTAAAATATCATGTTACCTAATGTTTTATGGGAGATATATAGCAGCAAGAGGTTTCCAAATATATGTTACAAATAATAAATTTTATTTCCAACATTGCATTTTGCATGCCATGAACAGTAGCAAGTATGATATGCTGTACTTGAACAACTGCCAAAATTTGATTGTATTTAATAATTCAATTCGAACCATATTCACTGCTGGACATCTTCGGATGGGACACACAAATTGTTGCTATTCAGACATTTTATGGGTAGAGATTTTCCAACAGAACATAAGAAAACTTCCCAATAAGTTAGACGTTCATTTTCTTGCTCAACTGAAATAAAAGTTTTCAACTCAGTGTAAGTCTTGCTGAGCTTGAATATCATCTGGAATGGCAGAAAGATGTGCATGAATTTGCAGACAAATAAAACTTAGAGATATCATATATTTTACAGCTAACAAGAAGAGCAACTCTCCATTCAGGAGGAGGAACTGAATAGCCTTCTGTGAGCATCTGAGAATAGGTCAGAGAAGACAATATGGCACAAATAGGAGATTTCAGTCTGAGGGACTGAATTGTTTTGTTTACTCTTTATCAAAGAGTACAAACTGTCCAGAAAATTGCTAGCCTAAAACAAAGAGATATTTGAGCAGAAGTGACACGACCGTTCCCCCACCATCACTACTACCGCCATTGCTAGTAGTGACAGTGACATTTCTTGGACAAAGGTGTTATCACCTTTGATAATTAAAATGTTGTCCAGCTTTTCAGCTATGTCTATGACTTGGCCTTTCTACATTCTTACTAAGGCAACTATTTCACACAGAGTGTTTTCACAATAAAAAGGTTTTCTCCATTTGTAGGGATTGGAAATGTTTTCAGAAGATACATAACATTCTTAAACCTGATTTCCTTAGTTTGTTCACTATAAGGGAGGGATTCAGGCTTTTTCATGGCTAGGTAATCTTTAAAAAATGAGTGATGATCAAATCATTAGGCATGTGGGGAAAATGATTTGCAGGAAATGAGATCAGTGTTCCAGTTTGATGACCCACTGAACTGCTAACCGGTTTCAACTTTTATTGTTGCCACCACTGTATCTGTTGCTGAGAAAATATATTCCCCCCAACCACGCTTTTCCCTCTGCATTACAAGTACATGTGGTTATCCAGTCCCCTAAGTGCATGTATTGCAGCTTGCTAATGACTACTGCAGTAAACAAAACAACAGGCATGCCATCAAAATGAATACAGCCCTTCAAGTGAGTCTCTGACTTCTCAGAGAAAGCTAGAGGTGATTGCAACATAGCTCAGGAAATAAGCCTAGCCGAGCCTGAAGTGTGGTGAATTCACAAATCACCTTGTAGTGAAACACTACAATATAGAGTACAGAGTGAGTTCTAAACAAGTGCTTCTAAAGATTATGTGTGTTCTGTGAGTTTCAGATAGCTGACATAAATTAATTTAACTCTAAATACCATGAACCCCATGGCGAGCAGTGACAGTGTTGCTTCTTGAAACATTTTTCTCATGATTTATAGATAGAGAACAACATGGATTACATACTATTCCTGTTTCTCACTGTATATATTCATGAGTCGACTGCATCTATTAGCAAACTATATAAAGTATGAAAAGTATTACAATTATGTTACAAGAATATTTCAAAATATTAATGGGAATATATCTTTTTGTCTTTCACAGTTTTCAAAGGAAATGTGAAAGTAGTTAGCATTAGCATAGGCATTTTTATGAAGACTATGTAGCAAAAAGGTAAATGGAGAGCTAACATGCATTGAGGTTTTTCATTATTGACCTTAATAATGTGATTAAGCAGTCTGCATTGAATGAAACTTTGTATATTCATTTATGCTAGACTCCAGCCTCAAATTTCATGACAATAAATGAAGATGTTTCAGTAAAATAAAAAATGATTGGGAAAGATGATTTTTTCTGGAACCTGAAATGGTAATTCCATTCTATTTGTTTTGTTATCTATCCATTTTCATGTATGCTTCCTAGATTGTGCCAAAAGGCAGATAGAGCAAATGGCAGCAAGAATGGTGTTTCCAATTCAGCTGAAAGGCGTCCATTAGAATAAAAGTTCAGAAATTAGAGAAATCAGAGAAATCATTCAAACCTAGGGAGGTCTTTGTTACATTTGTGTCAATATGTTTCATTCTTCTGCTTATGGTTTGATCCTCATAAGGCATTTGGATATAGCAACATCCAAGTTGTACAATATTTCTCTTTAGCTGTGTTTGGATAAAAAATGTTTTTAAACCCAGACCCAACAATCATTTGTGTTAATGAAATAGCAAAAGTGTAAAGTAATATAGATGCTTATTCTTTTTCCTCTTGGTGGGAAAAAAATCTCAGGAAGGAATTTTTATAGCTAAAATGAATTAGTTAAAACATATTAGCTTTAAATTTACTGGGACGAAACTGCAACAGGATGACCAGGTCACAGAAGATTATAAACCTTACCTTCCTATGGAAATTTTACTTCTTAGAGCTCCATAGTCAAAAAGAGTTTTTCAATACAAAACAAATAAAATATTTTTTAGTGTTTTTTCCCTCTAAATTCGTGTTTGTATTCTCAAATCTCAGCAGATCCTCCATAATTTTTATTCCTGTCCCTCAGTTTGATTAATGTTCCCAAATATGTCTTTTTTTTTCTTTTGTTTTGCTTTTGGTTTTTTTTGGTTTTTTAAATTCTGAATGCTGTGATCCCTGATCCAAGTTCACTGAATTCATCTTTATTATGTTACTCCTGTTTTAACATTCATCCTATTTCTATTCTGTCCAACCCAATTCTCCTCTGTGACACAACGCCGAAGTCTGTAAAATGTAGTAATTTGCAGCTTACTTTTCCAGGAAAGCTGTCTCTTTCAAAGATGACACAAAATGAGCAGTAATTCATGACTGGATACCAGAACTCATAATTTGAAAAGATAATACTACCTAATAATATTTTGCAGCATTTGAACTTTTAAATGTTAAATCTTTCATTATCTAAAGGAGCCTAATTTGAAATGGAAGGATTTTTCAATGGACTAAGTTCTGGCTCGATTCACTGTTTTTGAACTGGCTCAAGCAATTCTAATTATAAGCTACAATCTAAAGCTGTTACTATTTGCCAGATATTTCAACCTTCATGAGCAAGACCCTTTAGGCTCATTTAGAAAAGCTTACAAACAAGGAAATTCAGTGCTGTTCACCCGCTGGGCTTGGGACAAAAAGCAAGTATGAAAGCTGCCAATATTTCTATATTTGCTTGTTTCATCTGAGTGGGACCAGTGCAATGACACAGAAAAAGACTCTCTGAGCCCAGAGCGAAAATAACACACTTGAAGTGCTTAATGGGTTTCTTCTATGAGATTTCTCCAGCAGCTTTAATAGAGCTGGGTGAACTGCTTGTATGAAAAAAAACTTCAGCTGATGAATTTCAGCCTTTGTTTGTTTGTTTTCTCAGGGCCGGGATTGTTCACCAGTGAATTTGATTTTGTTTCTGATTTATAATTATTCCCAAACCAATTCACATGGTCTGTATATTTCAGATTAGTTTCTTCCACTGTAAGGCCACCTGCACTCAGTGCCTTGTGGTGTCTGAGGAAAGTGGCACAGTGCCCACACCAGTGCTGGGGGAAGGAGGATACAGAACTATCTTAGAAGAGAAAGCTTTAAAGACTTTGAACACTTAGTCCTTTTTGGAGATAGATCAACAACATAGGAAACATTTTACATTATATATTTTAGAAAACGTGATTAATCCCTTGGAAAGCAGTGTAACATCTTAGTAAGATATCACATCTAAATGAATGCCCCTTCGTAATCAGTGCAAACTTATACACACAATTGATCTAACATCAGATCTTTGACTCATTTTGTCTTTGTGCAAAGGCTATGAGAACAGGATACCCCTGACCACAGAAACAAAGGGCACAGTTATATTACCACTAATACATTGCATCATAATTATGTGCATCTCGCTGTAAGCCAGTGCCTAATGAACGCAATGAAATCATCAGGGTCAGGTGCTTTGTGCTGATATTTTAGATCTAAACTTGATTAAACTTTCACAGAATTACAAAGTGGTTGAGGTTGGAAGGGATTCAGAACCAACTTTTATGGAAAAAACAAACAATTTTCTCTGAGAGCAGAAAACATGAAGTGTACCTTAGTTCTAGCTCTCCTCAAGAGAAAGAAAAAAAGTCGGTCAACATGTAATATTGTAATATTCAGAGGTTAAACTGTTTTTTGCATTAATACCAACTTCTTCACACCCATATGTATATTAGGTAGAAACTGTGGGAGGTTCTTTTATTCTGACAGCCTTATAACTGAGATATATTTTCACCTGTCATGTAAATCAATAAAATATACAGTACTTAATACTTAAATGTTTCACTATTAGAATAATTTTCTGATCCCTCTGGATTAGCACATTGTAAAATAGAACACTTAGTTTTTTATGAATAAATTAAGTGTTTTGCAACTTGCAGTAATGAGCTACTTGGTTCACATAACTTTATAAACTGGTTAAATGACACAGTAATTCAGATGTCCAGTTTGGAAATTTGCCTTCTTCAGAGGTAAAGCTCCTCTTTACTGCACTGAGTGAGGGCAGCAAATGTGATTACCTTTCTACTTTTTTTTTCCACCTCTTATCATTCAGAAATTTTACACCAGCCTTTAATTTCCTTTTTACTATGAATTCTTATGTTTATGTACATTTCACCCAGATAACCACATTAATTATTTTGCTTCCTGAAAATAAACACAGAAATGCTTCCTCTTTATAGGTGATAGAGACAGGTATTAAACATATGTTTTGCAGTGTAGGAAGAGGAAAGGTTGTAAAACCTAGTAGCAAAGATTTGGCAAACTATTTGTAAACTATTTAGGAAAATTCTCCTTGAACCTAATCTGAAACATATAGATTAGGCAGCTGCTGGGGCATGACTGGGGAACATTTAATTAAGCACCTTGAACTTAATCAAGTCCTGGTAGATGAAGAATTCTCTTTCTGCCCACTTCTTAAGCAACCTGAGTTGCCCATGACAACCTCATAGAGCATCCTAGTGGAAGCAGCTGGAGTTAGGGTTGACCTCTGCTACTATCAGAGTAGCAGAGATATGAAAATAAGAGCTCCAGTATACATGAACAAGATGTAAACAGTTCATGTTAAGAAATTCTAATTGATCTATCTTTATCTAACTAAATTAGGATCAATTAGAACTTGATTGGGCAGTCTAGCCATGCAGTTAATTATAATGTAAATGTAGCAGAAGTTAAGGAACATTTATAAAATTCTGGATGTAACCCTCCTGTATCATACGTGTCCACTTGTTTGTGTATTGGCTAATTAACCCCAGCTCCTGTAACACAGTGATTAAGATTGGGTTTAGAATTTTTAGCCGATTGTCAGAAAAAGTAGTTGTAAAAGAAAAGTCAAAATCATTGATATGTGGTGAAGTATTACCGTGAAGATACTCTCCTTAATCTTTTTGTGGAAATTTCATGCTAACTTCAGGGGAAATTGGAGTGAGGAATTCATAGATGTGGTAAATTGATGCAGAGTAAAAAGACTTTTAATTTTTATTTTCATTTCACTGTTGGATTTTAATACTTTAAGAGAGGATTTCCCGTCTTCTCCATTTCTTGCCTTTTTGGGTTAAGGATATTTTTCAAGGCATATCCTGTAAATTATGAGTTTTCATTAACATGAATTCTGTTGATTTTAAATCTTGGCTGTAGATAAATTCTTGGCCAGTGACAGTGACTCAGGACCATGTCTTTTCATTCAGTAATTTATATTCACCACAAGCATTTTTGATTTAGCCATTTGTAGCCATCTCTCCATTTTGTCATATTGACATACCAATTGGTTTTACACTAGAAAAGATCTAGTCAAAAGCAGATTTTTTTTTATTTTGAGCATGCTTTGTGAGAAGAGACTATTGGTTAACAATTATATAGTTTTGATCTGAGTTACATATCTAAGAAAATTTTTTAATCTTCTTTCAGCTCTCCTCTACTGGCTGCCCAATGTCAAAACAGGAGGTTTACTTTTCATTTTCAGTAATCATCCCTGACACACTCTTGGCAACATTATCCTCCAGGTTCTTTCTCTCTCTTGTCTTCTAGAAGATGTTTTCCCAAGGGGTGAGGAAAAAAAGCATTCTGTCTTTAAACAAGGAATTAAAAAAAGGAAAGGTAGAAGATACTTGAAATTCAGTGCCCTGACTTGCAGAGCCATAAAAGCCAAGTTTTATTTGAACAGTGCACAAAGGACTGTTTAAAAGGGTTATGTATACTTAGCCTTTTATTTCCTTCAACATAGTGTAAATAATATTAAAACAGGGTTTTCTAATATAAACAGGAAAAATGGGGACACCATGACTCAAAGGGATTCAAAAGGATATAATACATGGTCTTTGTGATGATGTTGTCTGAAGGAATCCAGTGATCGTAGGGAGTGGACTGAATAAACTGCAAGGAGTTAATGTTTTTTGGGGTTTTTTTTACACAGTGATAGAGACGTGGGGCAGATCATCCATAAGTACCCCTCTTTGTTTCACATAAACATGGGAATCAGAGTACATTTCAGTAAAAAGAAGGGACAAGTCATCTAGGTACAAATGTCTTTTTACATTTTATTTCAACTGAATGAAAACTAGTGTAAAATACAAGGATTTCTTTCATCGTAGATCAAATTATTACAGTCCAATTTAGAAATCATGTCTTAATGATTCCCTAGCACTGCTCAGTCTAATAAACCTGCACCTTTTACAAAAAAAAGATGCAATTCTGAAGGCAAAATAATAATGATGTTGGTTTGCCATGGCTTCATCTTCTGTTTCCTGCATCTGTCAGGGGTAAGTATGTTATGTTTCCCTCAGGCAAGGCACTTTACCTGGAGAAGTATTTACACAACATCTGTCAAGTTTGGTTAAAATTTGGTCAAACTAAGTTAAAAATCATACATGGTTAAGAGAAAGAGACATTGATACAGAGGATAATAGGATCACCTTTTTCCTAAGGAAACAAGGTTAAAGTTCTAAAATGGCAAACTGTTTTCATTTATGGAATGGAAGAACAAAAGGAGCATGAGATTGTTGCAGATAAAATCTGGTTCCACAGAAGCTGAGGGAAGTTTTATGTTTTTAGTATTGTTATAACCTAGAACTAATTCTTCTAAATTCTCCCCAAGCAAACTATTCCTGCTAAACCCAGAAGATTTTTCCATGCCAAGATCATAGGATATGTCTCCAGGAGTCTAATGTCCACATTATATTTGTATTTGACAGAAGGAATTTAAGTTTCCTTGTTGCCTCATTGTCCTTTTGAGAACTTTCTGTGAACAGCAGAACTAATGTGATTATGAATGTTCATTTCCACTTTGTGCCTTTCTACCGTAGTTGTATATGTTTATGAAACATATTGATGATGCAGCAAAGAATTATGTATTTATAAAAAAGAAGAAACCACTCAGTGTTAAAAAATATTGCTTTACAGAACTCTATTTATAGAAGATAAATGACTGTGGTTTAGAATTTATAATTAATAAATATGCAACATCTCAAACACATATATATTAGTGTTCAGATGAGGATAGATGCTTTTATCCACACTCAAATATTTTATTCAACCAAAAGAAAGCATGAAAAACAACCCTGCTGAAGGAAGCTGACAGTCTTGTTAAGGGCAAAACTACAGTTACAGAGAAGAAGAAAATAAAAAGGAAAAAACCTCAGACATTAAAATTGATATGATGGATATCATCCTATGGATATCATACCAATGCTAAAATTGTTCAGTGTGCTCTTAACCAGTAGAAGTTGAATCCGTCCCTGCAAAGGATGTCTTGGTGGTAGAAAAGGCATTGTAGGATAGAAAGAGGGTCTGGAATTGTATTGCTTCCATGGAGGCAAGTTGAGCAGCATTATTCTCAGCCACCACTATTTTCAATGCCTCTGACACTCAGTTTGAGAGTTCATAGAAGAAAAAGAAAAATTTTGTACCAGCTTTTGGAAAAAAAGGCCACTGATTCTGAACAAGGAACAGATGCGATGCAAATCGGCACAGCGCAACTGGATGATTTCAAGGGAGCAAAAATTTAATTGCTTGGGATCATGCAGCCTGGTCCTTAATTATGTAAATGCATCCCTATCAGAAATGGGCAAAGTACCTGCCAGGTACCCCATCTTCCTCTGAACCAATCTGCTGAGATTTTAGAGACATCTGCAACATAACGTGCACTAGGAGAGATATGATATGCAAGAAGTTAGTGGATTGCAGACCCATTTGGGAGGAGTGCTTTGTGCCTAAGGGGAACAAGGTGCAGAGACATTTTGATGAGAGGCAAATGAGGGCAGCATCATTAGCAGAGGAGAGGGGATGAGGGATGATGCCACAGTAACCTTCTCAGCATGGCTGCTGGAGAGGTTTCTGTCAGTGACCAGCCCTGTCCTCATAGTTTGTCAAAGTGCAGCCATTCTACCTTGTGACCAAACAGATCAGCCTTCCTGGTTACAAAGAACTAGAAATAATGAAATGGTCACTGGGCACCTCATTTGCATCCACTGTGCTGCCCTTCTCACAGCAATACACTGATCAGAAAATGTTGCTATTGTCATTTCCTACTAAATGAGATGCAGACAAGTGTAAATGTTCCACTCTTAAAAATTTTCCAAGCTTTGTACACTTTTATCTGTTTATATTAGAAACCTGATTATAATCACCTTAATTCTCTGCAATTCTTTCTGAAGACTTCAGGATAAAGAAATAAAATAATTAATCAATACTGTTTTATGACAAAAATCAGATACAGAGTTTGAGCACGTTAGGACAAATTAGCCTAGGTTTTATATTTCATTGTCTAGAATACTCTGTGGATTTTGTGTATTCCCTTAAATGTTTTGCTACTGAGAAACATTTTTAAATAGCACATAGTAAAAATTAGGTGCATGTAATTTTTTTACTATTGCAGATTTCATTATGAAACATCTCAAGATTAAATTTATTCCAATAATCATTATAATGATGAAAAAATTCCTTGCTTCAATAATTGATTTATGCTTCATTTAAATGTACGGAGTAGTTTCAATATAATTTCTTATTAGCTCTAATGACAAATTTTAAAATAGCAGGGCTCTGAAATAAAAATGAAAATTTGCCCTACAAGTTATTACATTTAAATGGACTTAGTACTTAATATTTAAAAAATCATTTGATGTAAATAGCCATCATGAATCACTGCAAATATGATTAGATGTAATTAAACTTTTTCTTTACCCATATCCAGTTCCTTCATAAGAAATTATTTTATTTCCTCTTTTAATTTTTTTAGGATCTTCAAGAATTTGAAGTGAAAACCCATGACATAGCAACATTGCTTATTCAGATTTTTGTTATTTGGGTAGGGAAATTAGATATCTTGTCATATATGCCTGCTTGTATTATGTATATGCTATTTTTTAAACATTGTGCTAGTATTCTCTCCCTATTTGGGAGTGACGTGTGCTATTGTACGCACTCCATTAGAGAAGAAAGACAAAGAGAACATAAAGATGAAATTTGGCAGAAAACCTCTGATACTTCTAAAACCTGTTAAAGTATAATGGCAGAAATTAAAAAAAAATATCCCTAAGTGGCCTTATTGAGCAATCGGTTTTCATTTCATATGAAGTTAAAAGGGAAATATTACTCCAACCCAGGATCCTACAAGTGCAGCCAGCAGGCAGCTCACTCTCTTTTGGGAATCTGGCGTGGCTGCTCCGTACTGACCACAAAGCTCCCATTCAGGTCACAGTTGCTGTAAGGCACAGGGACACTGTAAGCTGAACTTACACAGTACATTTGTAATGCTAAAAATAAGCCATGGCACTTGGGAAACTTTACTAGAACAGTGCTCCCAACAACTACTCACCTGTTTAGGCTTAGACACAGAAAAGGTTTATCAGTGCTAAAAGTCTTAGAACAGGTCTGTCAGATGAGTCATGGTGTCAGGAGGAAGTCCTCTTTTAATATGCATGTGCTTGTATTAGCAATGCTGTAGCTTTACTTCCAGCTCTTTAAGAAAATTTTATTAATTCCATGCAAAGCATCTAAAAGTAATGCAAGCAACAGGAGAATAACTGGGAGTGATACACCTGAAATCATTGAACTAACCATAAACAGGCTCCAGAGATTTTTGAGGAAGAAAACCACTGGCATTTGAATACATAAACTGCTGAGAATTTAATTGCTTTTGGAAAGTAAAACTCTATAACTCTAAGCAAAAATTACTTCCTAAAATGTTTGGTGGGGTTTTTTGTTTGTTGGTTTGTTTCAGTTTTTCTTGTGGGTTTTTTTTTTTTTTTTTTTGTTGTTGTGGTTTTGGTTTTTGTTTGTTTGCTTTTACTTTGTTTTCATTTTGTTTTGTTTTTGTCTAAACAAACCCATAACAGAAAGATAAAAAAGTTAAATGGGAAGCTGTACTGGAGTTCTGCTGGGTTCTGAAACACGTTCTACTCAATACAGATTGTTTGGAAAACTGGATGAATGCTGTGGTGCTAATTTTCCTGATCATACTGGGATATTAGTTATAAATATTAGCTCTGTCTGAAGAGCTGCAAAGAAATTCCTAAGACTGAGTCACTGGGTAATAAAATGGCAAATGAAATCCATCATTAGTAAATGTGAAATGATGTCCTGGGGAAAAAACAATCCTAACTTCACAAATAGGATTGATTGTCCCAGTCTGACCATTGCCACTCAAAAGAAAGATCTCAAGGCTAAAGAGTTAGAAATCAATGATCACAGTCATCTCTGTGCTCAGGAGTCAAGATTAGTATTAGGAATTATTAGAAAAAAATGCATAACAAATAATTTTTCCATCTGTATCATGCAGGCAGGTGTCACCCCTTTCACTGATAGCAGTGTACAAAGCACAACTGAAAAAGAGTCAAGGAAGATTTGGAAAAACGACCAAGACTGTGGAACAGCTTCCCAATGCACCACATTTTCATAGTCTGGGACTCTTCAAGTTGGAAGAAAGAAAATCTACAGACTGAAAAATAAGTATGATATAATGCAGCATGGAAGGGAAGAAGAGGAGTGACTAGGCTGCCTCACTCCAGGGGAATGGAGCAGGTGTCAGGCTCGGGATGAGCACAGGGATGGCGCTGCCCCGTGGGCATCGCGGCTCCGCTCCAGAGCAGTGCACCGGGCAGATGCTGGGACTTCACCCGAGGTCAGGACACAACTGAGCATGAAAGGCTGGCTCTAAAAGTCTTTGACACAGAAATAGTTGATAGCTTGGACAGTTTTCTAGGAGAATGTGCTTGTTTTCTATGAATTTTCTTGTGCTATTTCTTTGACACCTCCTTTAAACCAGTGTCAGATGCTTGCTAGATAGATGGACTTGGGGTTTGGCACTATGCACCTATTCCCAGTTGCAAGTGCTTATTTGCAAACAGTATTAGAAATGCTTTGATATGAGCTGGAGTCTTCCTTTTTTATGGTTTTTATATAAATAATTTATTCCCATTTTATAAGAGATAAATATTTAGTTATATATTTTTTTTAGATTTTTCTATGCAAAAAATATTTGTATTATTTTTCCTTGATTAAAAGTGAAAACAACCCTTTTTTGTTGTTGTTTTTCTGTGCAAAATATCTGACTTTATCAATAACATCAGCAGAAGTTTAAATTTGGTATGATTTACTTCAGGGAAATGCCTTTCAAGGAGGTAGAATGTCATAAAAAATATGACTGATCAGTAGAAATATAGACCACTTTCTAAAGAACTGTTTTGAAAGTTATGGGTGGCTACTTTTACTCAGAAACTGCCTATCATGCTTATATGTTTTTGCAGTGATTTCCACTTGCCATAACAACAGAAGTTTAACAAACAGTATTTATGTGCTGCAGGCATAGAAGTGTACATAAACATAAAAGTAACAGAATGCAGGTTGCCAATCACATCATTCAGTTCTCCTGAAGCTTCCAGATAGTTCTACTTTGCTAAAAGTTTCTTTCTTTTGTAAGCTTGGAATGCTGGAGAATCTATATTTTCTGTGAGAGAAGGTTTTTCTTTTTTTCCCACATGGAAAACCAACTTTAGAAAATATTTCTTCTCTTAAAGCCTGTATGTAGTTGATACCTATATTAAAAGTATTCAGGTTTGGTGTTAGTTAATCCACTAACAACTATCAGTTGTACTGCTTTAAAAAAAAAAAAACAAATCTGAAAGCCAATTTTAACCATTTTTAACCATTTAATGTTCAAATTCAAGGGCATTGAAGCAAGTGCATTTGAGAATGGACTGGAGAATAACACATGCAAATACATCTGTCACAATAGCTAGCTGTAAAATATTTGCACCTCTTTCATAAAGGTTTCATCAGCACATGTAGCACACATATTCTGCCTTGAGCATTTGCATCTCAGAAGCACAGAAAGAAAAGCTGGAGATGTTAGGGAGTTTAACCATAAGAAATAGGCATTTTAAAATTCCCTTTATGTAGATGAGAAGTATTTCTGGCCTGGCAGCTCTCTAACAAAAACTAACAAATGGAAGATAATCATGGGCGAAACATAAGAAAAAAAGTCAACCTAAGATAAAATGATATAAACTGACAAGAAGCACAGGGGAACAGTTAAATGTATCAGAGAAAGGCATATATTGAAGCACAGATGAAAATACACCTATTGTTGGGGATCACTGAAAAAGGCCATCCCAAAATGGGGGCTAAATTTCTTCAGGACCCTAGCTGGCCTTTATACTTGAATCTTTAAAAAATACGTTTTTTCATTTACTTTAAATTTGTATATATGTTCATGATTTTGTCCATAACTTTGCTAACATAAATATCTGAACAGTTTGTCACATTTAAACATAAATTTGAAGTTAGCACTATCTATTATTCCAAAGCAAGCACTCCAAATAGACTTTTCTTTCAAAACTGACAATCTTAAAAGTGTGCTGCATAATCCAATGGAACAAACCAAAACCTTTTGTCTCATTCTAAGCTCCTCATTTCTGGTTAAAATCGTAGTAGGTTCATCTAATTGCCTTAATAAATAAATATCTTTAAAGATTATGTTAATTTTTCAAAACGTAGTCATCCAAATTTTATGAAGAAATTGTGGAATTCGTCTTCTAGAATTTTTGGGGCAGACACAACTAGAATGCTTTAATTTAACTCAATTTCAGGTTTTTCCTTGAAAGAGAAAGAAAAATGAAATACAGTGGAATGTTTGTGTTGAGCCTGAGCTCTGATACAAGATTTTAAACAATCTAGCATATTAAGTTTGGGATTATCCATATAAATAACAGAATGTTAAAGCAAGAACTAAAAAATATGTGGCTTAAAATTTAAGTCAATCATTTAGGGTCCACTATGCCTGAACATAAAGAAGTTTAGTAGTATATGGGAAGGTAATAATTTTATGTCATATATTATATTAAGATGGTTTAGCAATTAAAACATATTTCAAATGCAAGATATATTTTTGGCATGAGAAAATAATCTGAAAGATGTCAACTTGAATCACATAACAGTGATTATTTACGAATGTAAGATAGAGTCACTTTGATTCTAATAAGTAAATGCCTGGCCTGAAGTCACACCTTCATATGCATCTAATAGTGCTCTCATTTTATCATATTTTAAAAATCCACACCTCATATTTTCTGTTTCCTTATATGGATGGTGCTAATGACACACATAGTAAACCTTCTATTAGCTTTGTACTTCAATAGAATTTGTTTAATTTCAGCTGTCAAACAATATGGAGAAAAAAAATCCATTTTTTTGATAACCCCAGGATTTAAAATGCATTATCAGTATGACAGCAGTAAGTGTTTCCCAAACAATCTTATTTATGGGCCGTGTTCTTTCTTGGTGTAAACACAAATCTGAGCAGCATGAGAAATCCCTCATTTGTTTGCCATAAATTGTGCATGTTACTGATGTAAGATTTATTATGTTAGAGTGGTTGAATAAACTAGCACTGGCACTGTTGATATGCAACATTTTACCTCCAGCTCCCTTACTGAGATCTGAGTGGAGCTGGTGTTATCTGAGAGACTTTACCAGCTGGTGACTGTTCAGTAATCAATTCTGTAGAAATAATAATATAAATTATAGAAGTATACAGCCATGGAATATGCTGAGTTGGGAGGGACTCCCCAAACCACCAATGACCACTCCTGGTACCTGGGAGCATTTATCAAATGCCTCTTGAACTCTGTCAGGCTGGGGCTGTGACCCCTTCCCTGGGGATCCTGTTCCAGTGCCCAGCTTCGCCCTTCTCTGGGTGAAGAGCCTTTTTCTACTATCCAACCTAAACCTCCCCTGACACAGCTTCAGGCAATTCCCTCAGTCCTGTCACTGTCACCAGAGAGAAGAGACCAGTGCCTGCCCCTCCTCTTCCCCTCTCAGGAAGCTGTAACTGCAGTGGGCTCTCCTCTCAGTCTCCTACAGGCTGAGCAGAACTGACCTCAGCTGCTCCTCTCATGACTTTCCCTCCAGAGCCTTCCCCAGCCTCATTGCTCTCCTTTGGAATCTCTCTGATAGCTTAAATTACTTTTTTAGCCCAAAAGTTCTCACCTTACTCAAGGTGAGGCTGCACCAGGACAGGGCAGAGAGGGACAAATCTAAATAACATCAAAAAGTACATGTTAGTCCCTCTTGTAGTGGAGACTTACCTTAAACGTGCAACGTGAGTCTGACATTCGTGCCTCTTATGATTTTACCAGAGCAATTTGTTAATACTGGAGGACTGTGAAGGTTTTCTAAAAAGTCTATCTGTCCTTACCCTACAAAGACATCCATTAGTGAGAAAATGAGATTTTTCCAACTGCATGTACCTGGCTCAGAGGAGGCTGCAAAGACATTTTTAATGCATCCTCTGCTCCATTGGAGTAACTGAGGACTTGAACATAAAGAAATTTAGACACCTGGCGTGGTTTTGCAGCTTTGTAAAGGATTGATAGATTTTCTGAAGCAGAATCTGGCCCTAAAGGCAGCTCTGAAGTACAAATCCCCAACTGCACTATAGAGCCCTTTTGCTTAAGAGTGTACATCACTACTCCTAGAATGGCTGCAGCCAGGTCTGTTCTAAGCTACAGAAGAGCCCATCAGGAGCAAGGATCCCAGTGGGGCAGTATAAGTTTTACAAACTACTTCTCTACTTTGTTTTTATTTCATATTTACCTTTTGTGCTTTTTCGACTCATTTCATATTCAACTTAAAAAATACATATATAAATCCCACTGAATCTTTTTTTTTTTAAATAGAAATTAATTTAAACATAATTTTGATGTTTTTTCTGAGGGGGTGGGTATATGTTTCAAACACTTTCTGACCCTTGTTTCTTTCAGTTATTTTACAGTAAGCAAAATAGTGAGTCTAATAGAAATGCTGACTCCTAAGGGCTCAGCAAATGCACGGTGCATTGGATACAGTTTTATAAAAATTCCTGGCTGGAAAGAGCAGTAGCTGCTCTGGTGTGCCAGTGGGAAGTGCCAAGGCTGCTCTGCTGGGATGGGTGCAGGGTCACTGCCAAGAACAGTGCATTCCTCAAGCTTTTGGGCATTGTGTCCACTCAGCTGTATTCAATAATCATACCTCCAGATTTCACCATGATGGAAGAAAGTATTTCCAACGTCACAGGCTTCAGAGGGGCTGCAACCAAAGAGAAACAAACAGGGCACATGTCAGTCTGTCCTGAATTCAAACTAATAATCTGTATGGAACAAAGAGATTGCAGACAATGTGTGCTTGTATCCCACACAATCCTCCTCTTGTTTTCATCTGCATTTTCTCCATCTGACTGAAAACTCTTCTTTTCAAGCACATGCTTTCTGCAAAAATGTGGAAAATGTATTTATGATTTCTTTTCTTGCACTTTAAAAGTCTTTCTAAAGGTTGCTTTCATCTTGTATATTTAATAATTCTGGATAGAAGACCATGCTCATGACAGGTCAGTATTTTCTTGGACATATTGCATTTGTTTCTGAGTGCAGTTTTCAGATTTTTTAAATGGAATTTTGTGGGGTTTGAGCGTTTGTTTTTCATTACGTTAAACATAGAGCATCCATATGTTGCTTTCCTTTGGGATCTTTAAGAAAACATACAGTCATTTAAATCTGGGCTATTTTATCCCTGCAGTTGAAAAATTCCTGTGGAAGATGGCTTCTGCCTTATATATTTTTCTCCCTCAGTTGTTCCAAATGCGGGTTCTAATTCTTTCTCTTCATTATGCTTTGTATGACAAAGTTGCAGCGGGTAAGTAAATGTGCATGGGACGTGAAACAGGCTCTTAACTCCTGTGGTGCACGGCACAACTCAAAATCTTGACCAGGGTGCTCAAGTCACACCCCTGGTTCGTGACCTTCAGGTTGGTAGGTCACAATAGGAAGTGTAATATCTGGCTTCTACGGTGTAATCTTTATTGTAGGAATAATACATGAGATCTTACATGCTTCTATCAGTTGCAAATGTTCCTGTAGCTCATTGTACAATATGTCAGATGAAATGGATTTCATGATCTTTTGTATAATGCATATGTTCCAATAGTAATTTCAAACCTAATTTATTTCCTTGGAAATTCATTCATCTTTTGGGTGCCATTTTTAACCATCTTAATTTTCTATTATACAAGCAGAGGGGGTAAATTCTTTGCTCTCATATACATGTCCCACTACCACTGGATTTTATACAAGATTTACACTGTCAAAAGGGAAAAATCAGCTTAGGAATATTTTTACTTTAACACTCACCGTATAAGCCTTTTTTCTGTTCAAATCTAGTGAGTTATTTGGCAGTTGTGTTTCATTTCAGTCTTTCTGCTATATAGTAGAAAATGCTTTTAAAGATATAATTTTTTCCAGATAATGTATCTCTGTAAATGACAAAGTTGACTTTGTGTCTTTCAAAATACCTGTATAAGTTATTGGGAATTTAAAAATCAGCTGCAAGTGTGTCACTGAGAGTAGTTATTGCCATGATTCCCTTTTTTTTTTCCTTTTTTTAAAATTTTAGTGGCTGTTAGCAAATGATGAGTGCAGAAAATGAAGAAAAGGGAACCTGACACATTTCATTGTCTGCAAACTCCCAAGAACTTCTAAGATCATGGACACAATTGTTCCTACATTTTTGCCTTTAATAGGGAAAATAAGAGAACAGGGGATAAAGGTAGCCCAAAGAGTTTTAGGAAGTATATTTTCATTGGGAAGAGTGGCATCCTGGCAAGAACAAGCACATTAAGCTGCAGGGCATTGTTAAGTAGAATAAATGTTTGGGCCAAAGGCAATGTATAAATGACAGGCGCTGGGAAATTTCGTATTTCCCCTTGGAAAAGAGGTTTTTCAGAGAGCAATATTATTGGCAAGTTTAAATACATTTTACATAGAGTAGGATGGGGTTTATCCATTTATTCTGGAAACTACACAGTAGTATTTCAATCTCAGTCCTCTTTCTTGCTAAGGAAGTATGAGCTGAGTACATCTCTTAGGTGTAAGAGTTACAGCACAGTTGCTTTCCCTTGGACTATGAAGTAGTGTCTGTAATTCATGTCTAGG